>NC_051163.1:64254408-64297058 GCF_013339745.2 Dermacentor silvarum | reverse complement strand
ACCGATACCTGGCTTCGCTGCAGGTCTTCTTCCTCTTTCTGGGGTTTTACGTGCCAAAACCAGTTCTGATTATGAGGCACGCCGTAGTGGAAGGCTCCGGATTAATTTTGACCACCTGGGGTTCTTTAACCTGCACTACAACGCAAGAACACGGGCGTTTTTGTATTTCGCCTCCATCGAAATGTGGCCGCCGCGGCCGGGATTTGATCCCGCGATCTCGTGCTCAACGCCTGAGCTGACTGAGCCACCACGAAGGGCTACAGGTATTGCTTTAGCCGTATAAAACGCGGGTTTATCGTCAGGAAAAACGGTAAATTTCGGTAAATAAGAAAGGCTACTATCATCATCATCATTGACAGAAGCTGACCCCCCCCCCCCCCCCCCCCTCAGAAAAAACCTGGATCCGCCCCTGGCCGTGACACAACATGCCCTGTTTAAGCTGGCTCCACATAGCTGCTTTACGTCGCCGCAAGCGCGCTGTGAAGTTAAATCAGGAGAAAACATCATGCTCAATATCACAAATCTAGTGCTGCACAACCAATTCTCGCAACGGAAGGATAGTACTAGTAATGAAAACGAGCACAGAGGCGCGTGGAAGACACGCACGGGCTCTGTACGCACTTTTGCTGATAGCGTCGCAATGAACGAGCAAGTGGAATTCGAAACACTCACTCACCTTCGATGTGGCTGAGTCGGAGGCGATCATGGTGATCTTCGAGGCACCGTGTAGCCCATAAAGACCGAGCAATAAGATGTAATATACCAAAGACGTCACAGCGAGGCAAAGGGCACAGAAAACGCAGCTAACTCATCACGCAAAGCACAAAGTTCCGGAATCCGCCAAAGAGTCAACAGCGCAAGCGCGCATTCACACAAAAACGCGCATACAAATACACGCTTTCACAGATGTGAATTGCCATATTTATTAACAAATCTTGTAATATAATGGTATTTCTTAACAATTTCTGTGGTTTTCAAGAGTGTGAAAATTTTCTGCTTAGCTTCCTTGAGGAACTATTTTCTTTATCGCGGTAACGCAGTGCGCCGGCCGGTCACTTACGGAGCGCGCGGGAAATAGTGCATAATTCAAACGTCGCAAATGTCGCGCCCTGTGTGCGCGCGCAGTTTTAATCGTTTATATAAAAAGAAATATTTATTTTAATACGTGAAGCAACCTGCGCGAAACGAACTACGGACCAGCAACGTACACAATTGTCGCTGTTCGTGCTTGTTAGTTTGACATCATGACGAACGGTAGACAGCATGCCGTCCCATTGATTAAGCATTTGTACCTGTGCTTCTGCGCTACGATTTGCTACCGGCAAAACAGCGTAGATTGTGCGTGGTGGCCAAGCAGTTTCCCAGCACACTGGCCAGCACCCCATCTCTACGTGTTATAGAATAGACCTATAGGCTTTCATGTAAAATATGGACACCACGTCGCAGAGATCACCCAAACTTGTTTCATTTTATTGTGCGCTAAGGGCTAACAACTGAACAAAACGCACTCTTTAAAAAAACATATTTATTTATTATGCTTACGTACTACTTTTCCCACCATCTTGCCCATATTTAACATGGAGGCAATACCGTTTTCTGACAGAGACAGGGCACTGGCCACTTACAATAGAAGCCGATGGGAATCCAGGAGGTGCCCAATCATCGGTCATTGGTCACTGCTTGTTGGGACGTTCTCCAATTTTGTGTCTATATATATATATATATATATATATATATATATATATATATATATATATATATATATATATATATATATATATATAGTCTTACGGAAGTTTTAGAAATCGCCTGTGGCAGGTAGCATAATTCTTATCATTGAGCTGGGTTAATCGATGAGGCGGACATTAGTAGCAAGAGCAATCGAAACATACATTCAACTAATTAAGAATAAATCACTAATTAACTTCTTATTTTATTACTTTACGACACATATTGCGATTTACGAATTTGAGCCGGTGATCTTTTCAGGCGTATCCACTTGGAATGAATTTCCAGAATGACACCAGTTTGGAGATATGCGCCATCAAACTCGCCGTAAAAATGCACGGTTGTTACACTTACTTTGTTACCAAAATGCTGTTTTATAGATTGAAGCACAAAAGTAACTAAAACGCCCATGTATTTCGTCCCACACTTTGGGCAATAATATCTCGAAACTGGTGTTATACTGGAAATTCATTTTAGGTGGATGCGTCTTGCAAACTCACCGGCTACAATTCATATATTGCAATATGTGTCGTAAAATAATTAACTAAGAGGTTCATTAGTAAATTTTTTGTTAATTATTAGAATATTAGTTTCAATTTCTTGTGCTACTAATGTCCGTTTCTTCGAATAACCAAGCTAAGTGATAAGAATTATGCTACCTGCTACAAGCGATTTTTAAAAATTTTCGTAAAGCCTATAATTTTGAACACCCAGTATATACAGGGTGACCCAACTTTCTTGCACCGACACTTAAATATAGGCAAATGCCACGTAGCTGGACAGAACCAAGGTAATGTTGTTTGCCGTCGCTTACAGATACTCAATTTTTTGCATTAAATAACTAATTAGATAATCATTATAAATAATAATTATTAATTAATTAATAATAAATAATTAGCTTCTCAGATATTATATTTAGCCGAAAAGTGTCAATCAGAAAATTATAGAGCAACAGGAAAAACTCCCGATACAGCTTTCTGTTGCCCAGTACGTGGTACATAAAAGTGTTTTTCCGAGCGTGAAAGAAGCCCGCGGATACACGCATAGTGCCTCGAGCGGCTAGTTGTGCGGCAATTTTGCGTGTATTCGCGGGCTTCTTTCACGCTCGAAAAAAAAATCAATTTTATGTTGCACGTATTGAGCAATAGAAAGCTGTATCGGGAGTTTTTAGTGGCAGGAGCGTCGAGTGCCATTTGTTCTTTGGACAGTACTTCCGGTTCACCTCCTGAGATGATCAAGAGGTGAAAATAAATCGAAAAAAATAGTACAGTACACACTTCACGAATTTCATTATAGATATGATATCAGAGCATAAGTTTAGCTATAAGTTGAGTTACTGAAGTGTCTGGAATAATTAGAAATAATTAGCTGAGACGACCGGGGATGCAATCCAAGTAAATAAGAAAAATAGAAAAAAATGGTTCAGTTCAGAATTCATGACTTTCATTATAGATATGATATCAAAGCATAAGTTTTGTTGCAAGCTGACTTGCTGAAGTGTCTGGGATAATTATAACTAATTAGCTGAGACCAGATTAAAAATAAATCAGGAAAAAAAGAAACAAAGTAGTACAGTGCAAAATCCATCGGTTTCTTTATAGACATGATATCAAAGCATAAGCTTAGTTCAAGTTAAGTTACTGAAGTGTCTGGAATAATTATGATTGATCAGAAATCACTTATTACTGTTTACCAAAGCACAGAACACCAACGCCGGGATGCGAGTGCCAAAAAGAAACACCTAAGTCAAAGTTTAAGGTTGCCTACTCTTTTAAGCATGAAATGCTTTGAGCTCCCGTTGTCGGCGATCTTCAAGTGACCTTGAGCCAAAAGCCAAAGCTGTTATCCGGGCACTCAAAACGAGAACATGCCGGCAAGTTGAAAATGAAATTTTGTCACCCGTAGGCACGAGTACAACTGTGGCATGGACGTAGAGTGCAATATAGCGTACCGTACATGCAATGCATTGTACTTGATATAAACAAAACATATGAGCAAACAAAATAGTAAATGGTGTCTGCTTGACACTGGCTTTGCCACACATCAAAAACCACTATGATAAGTTGCGAGAACAAAACGAGGTCATCCGAGCAACCAGTCAAACTTGAAAAAAACTCTGGCACCAACCCTTTACTACACATGCTAGTTACTCTCCAAACAAAATACAAAAAAATATTGCTTGCGAGTTCTTCCCAATGTTTCTTGACAATATCACTCAAGCTGTAACTTCTGTTACGCTGAAGTTTTGTCATTTCCAATAGCAACATTCAAAAGGCAGATAGATACAGGAGCAGATAAAGTGGGCCGATCCTGGAGGCAGTGCAGAAAGGGTCCAAGATCAATGGCACCCGTTTCATGTGGGCCGATCCTGGAGGCAGTGCAGAAAGGGTCCAAGCTCAATGGCACATATCCCTTGTGGGCACGGGGACCTGTAATGCTTCCTTGAACTGCCCTTGTCATACGTGGGACCCAAAGAGACAAAGTTAACAGCCCTTCCTCTGTCGAGAAAATGGAGTACTGACTATTGATATTGTTACGGTTAATGTTGAACCGGCTTTATTTAAAGGACGAGGTTGATGCTGAAGTAAAGATGGCGTCCTGAGGCTGCGCCAGCTAACGTCTTCCTCCTCTTCTCCTTGCCCGGCTCATGCCGTAGCAATCCCCGGTTGCCAGACGAAGCCCGCTGGGCAAGTCCAAATCACTCGGAAAGCGTGGGGTGAAACCGCTTAAGACGAGCAACATGTACTAACTGGGTCCGGCTAGACCGACGACCAGCTGACGTCAAGCGTGCCACCACGTACGTCAAGTCACTCAAGCGATCTACAACGACGAATGGGCCCGTGTACTGGGGTAAAAACTTTTCGCATAAGCCACGCTTACGTAGCGGGGTCCACAACCACACAAAGTCTCCTTTAGCGTACGAGACAGACTGGTGTCGGCTGTCATAGCGCTCTTTCGATCGGTGTTGCGATGCCACAGTACGAAGACGAGCAATACGCCGGGCTTCTTCGGCAAGACAAAGCGTCTTGGCAACAGAGTACTCGCTGTGAAAGTCAAACGGTAGTATAGTGTCAATGCAGCTTAGCGGTGGACGTGCGTAAAGGAGATAAAAAGGACTGTAATCGGTCGTCTCATGCTTTGCAGTATTATAAGCATAGGTGATGAAGGGGAGTACGTCATCCCAGTCTCTGTGATCGGAAGATACGTACATGGCCAGCATGTTAGTTAGAGTTCTGTTCGTACGTTCTACAAGCCCATTTGTCTGAGGGTGATAAGGCGTTGAATGGCGGAACTGCGAATTGCAGAGACGAAGCAGTTCTTCTACGGCGTCCGCAACGAATTGACGACCGCGATCGCTAATGATTACACGGGGGGCACCATGCCGAAGAATAACGAAGCGAAGCAAAAAGGTTGCAACGGACGCAGCTGTTGAAGATGGTACGGCCGCCGTTTCCGCGTAACGGGTCAGATGGTCGACACATACGATCACCCATCGGTTGTCGTTAGATGATCGGGGAAATGGGCCCAGAAGATCAATACCCACTTGTTCAAATGGCAGGCGAGGCGGCGGCAGAGGTTGGAGAAGACCTGGCGGAGCGGTCGTAGGGCGCTTGTAGCGTTGACATTGTTCGCAACTGGCGACATAGTGCTTGACTGTGTCCCGCATTCTGGGCCAGTAAAAACGTTCCTGTGTCCGGTTCAAAGTTCTGATGAATCCTAGATGGCCAGAAGTCGCATCGTCGTGCATGGCTCTCAGTATGTCCGCTCGCAGACTCTGCGGCACCACCAGAAGGAAGCGTGCGCCTTTAGCCGAATAATTGGTCTTGTAAAGCAGGCCGTCACGGACACAAAATCGACCGGTGGCTCCAGGACGCGATGCGGCTACAAATAGAGGTTCCAAACTAATATCATTTTCCTGCTCTGCTGTGAAAGTCATCGAGTCCGGGAATGTACAAGAAATGAGAGCAAAACAGTCATCAACATTGTCTTCGTCACACTCGGTCGTCGTCGTCAGAGGAAGACGGGAGAGACAGTCCGCATCTGTGTGGCGACGCCCAGACTTGTAGGAAATAACGAAGTCGTACTCCTGCATTCGAAGAGCCCAACGTGCCAGTCGTCCACTCGGGTCACGGAGATTCACCAACCAGCATAACGCGTGGTGGTCGGTAACGATAGTGAACGGGCGTCCGTAGATATAGGGCCGAAATTTGTGGACAGCGAAAACAGCTGCCAAGCATTCTTGCTCGGTGACAGTGTAATTGCGTTCCGCCTTATTCAAAGAGCGACTAGCATAAGCCACAACGTGTTCAGCTTCTTGATGACGTTGCACGAGTACGGCACCGATGCCGATGCCACTGGCATCAGCGTGCACTTCCGTAGGTGCGGACGCATCGAAGTGACGCAATATGGGCCCTGACGTTAGTAGAAATTTTAGCTGGCGGAATGCGTCGTCGCAAGCCGATGTCCAGTTGAAAGGGACGGCTTTTTGGAGAAGACATGTTAGGGGGTACACCACGTCGGCGAATCTTGGGACGAAGCGACGAAAATATGAACACAGGCCCAAGAAACTCCTCAACTCCCGCACTGACTTCGGTGCTTCGAAGGAGCTGACAGCCTCAATTTTCCGTGGATCTGGCCTCACGCCGTTCTTGTCGACCAGATGCCCAAGTACTAACGTCTCAGTTTCCCCGAAACGACATTTCTTGGAATTCAGGATCAAGCCAGCTTTTTCGACACAATCCAGAACAAGTCTGAGACGGCTGTTATGCTCACTCAAAGTGCTGCCAAAAATCACCACATCATCGAGGTAGCACAAACAAATTTCCCATTTAAGTCCTCGGAGGATAGTGTCCATAAATCGTTCGAATGTTGCTGGCGCGTTGCAAAGGCCGAACGGCATAACGTTAAATTCATAGAGACCGTCTGGTGTCACGAAGGCCGTTTTCTCCTTATCGTCTGGGTGCATGGGTATCTGCCAATACCCTGATCGTAAATCCAGTGATGAAAAGTAGGCAGCGGAATGTAAACAATCAATGACATCATCAATTCTAGGAAGCGGATACACGTCCTTTTTGGTGACCGCGTTCAGTTTCCTGTAATCAACGCAGAACCGCCACGATCCATCCTTCTTCTTTACTAAGATTACTGGTGCTGCCCACGGACTAGAGGACTCTTGAACAACACTTTTCTGTAGCATGTCTTTCACCTGTTCAGCGATAACTGTCCTCTCTGCGGAAGAAACGCGGTAAGGCTTTTGCCGAATGGGGTGCGCAGATCCGGTGTCAATTCTGTGGCGGGCACGAGAACGCGGGAGTGAAGACTGCTTGTCGCCTTGTGTGAAATCGAACACAGAAAGATGTGCCCACAAAACTTGTGCGAGAGCGTGGCGCTCATGTGAGGGAAGCGCCTTGTTGATCATCCGTAGGATCTGTTCTTCAGAAGTGCTTCGGAGATCGCTAGTATGAGACTGCTCCTCCTCGCTTAGAACTGTAATGGAGCTGTACGTAATCTCGTCAAATTCAGCGAGCTTCATATCACGCGGGAGAACAGCAGGGACGCAAGAACAATTGAAAGCCCACAAATTTGAAGCGCCATTCACTACTCTCACGACAGAGCGTGGCACAAGTACATCTTTCTTTACGCAGCTCGACGTAAGTGGCTGAACTTGCGCGTCAAACGATGAAAGGTCGGCAGCAGCGACATTGACAGGGACACGTGACAGCGACCAAGGGGGTAGCAGCAAATCGTTCGAAACAACACAATAGTTTTTCTCGGGTAAAGATGTGTCGGCAAGGGTGGCGAGAAGCGCGCTATTCAAGGTAATTTCGCCTGTGCCACAGTTAACGGAAGCACCACAATCCTGAAGAAAGTCAATCCCGAGAATAACATCATGAGTGCACCGCGGTAGCACGAGAAATTCGGTTTTAAGATCTTCTCCTCCGAATAAAACACTTGCAACACAAATACCAAGGGGAATAAGGCACTCTCCACTGACACCACGAAACGTCACACCATCACTCCACGGGAACATAACTTTCCGACCCAGCCTCTCTTTGAAAGTCACACTCATGACGGAAACGGTAGCACCAGTATCCACTAATGCTGTTGCAGGTATACTATCAATTAACACACGCACTTTGTTCTTCACCATCATAATAGGCAGAGGAGGATTTCGCAGAGACGCAGACTGTCCGGCGACCTTACCTCCATCGGCCGCGCCGGCTAGTTTCCCGACGGCGGTGGTGACGTAGCACGTCGACGTGGTGACGGTGAACGGCGTTGGCGACTGGTTGGGGGCGTCAGGCTGCGGTCTGAAGCTGGCGAGCCACTACGTCTATTATATTGACGGAAGGTATTCCGGGGTGGCGCGCCTGTGGTGTTTGCAGTATCAGGGTCTGTCGGCCAGCGGTCTTCATAACTGACTTGTTCAAAATTAGGCCAAGCTGGTGGTGGGCCATATGTTGTGGTCTGTCGGCGCCGGCGACAAAAACGAGCAATGTGTCCTGAGGCGCCACAGCTGTAACACACAGGCGATGCTCGACCGACGTTGTAAGCCTCGGGGTCAACCCTGGGACGTTGCGAATAATAAACGCGATCTGCCGAATGCCGATTCGTGGTGGTAGCTCGACGAGTGCGCTGATCGTGCGTCATGTCGTCGGGAGAGGAACGTCGATGCTGTCGCAGCTGATCGACTCGACAGTCTGCAACGCCTGGCATGGCAGACAATGCCGACACAGCAGATGCATGCTCTTGAGGTTGGTTGCAAGCGCAACGAAGCTGTTCGACATTCGCCCCTGTGGGGTGTCGTTCAAGTTCTTCGCGGACAATTTGCCTTATAGTTGCCACAAGGTCAAATTGAAAATTGCACTTGTCGTTATCGTCAACGCTTGCCACCGTTGTGACATTCGCTAACCTGCCGAACTTTGGCGTGATACGGCGCAGCTTCAAGGCCTCAAATGTGCGGCAATGCTTGATGAGGTCGGCGACCGAGGCGAGACTCTCCTTTCCGATTAAATAATTATAAACGTCCTCGGCTATGCCTTTGAGAAGATGTCCAACTTTGTCCTCTTCGGACATTCGAGGATTGACCGTTTTGCAAAGCTTCAGGATCGCCTCTATGTACGTCGTACAGGTCTCACCTGGGACTTGAGCGCGCTGAAGCAATGTCTGCTCCGCCCGCTTCCTTTTCGTCGTGGAATCTCCGAAGCATTCTGTGAGGTCAATCACGAAGCTGTCCCACGTTGTGAAGGAATCTTCATGGTTCTCGAACCACACTAGCGCTGTGTCTGTGAGGAACAGACCGACATTGTCGAGCTGAGCCGTGGAGTTCCAGCCGTTGTACTTGCTCACACGCTTGTAGTGGGTGAGCCATTCCTCCACGTCCTCTCCGAGTTTTCCTGAGAAAGGGCGGGGTTCCATCTGATGCATCCAGGTGCCGGTTGTTCGCACTGGAGCCGCCAGAGAAGGCTGTTGGTCGCCGCTGTGGGACATCGGGATCTCAAGCGGTGTCGGAGGCAGTCGAGCGAGGCGTCGGCTTCGGCGTGGCACTTGCTGCAGCAGCTCCGTCGTCTTGGTCGAAATACCCAGCACCTCCACCACAAAACTGTTACGGTTAATGTTGAACCGGCTTTATTTAAAGGACGGGGTTGATGCTGAAGTAAAGATGGCGTCCTGAGGCTGCGCCAGCTAACGTCTTCCTCCTCTTCTCCTTGCCCGGCTCATGCCGTAGCAATATGTTGTTGGCATATTGTTGAGGAATTGTTGACACGATATCCTTTCAATAATGCCTCAATAGTTATTGAACGTACACAACAATACCTCAACAATAATGTTGTTGAGCGCTTCACAAAAGTAAAGTCATTGACTAATTGTTGTTGACATATTGTTGAATAATGTTGAGTATTATTGAGAAGTGTTGAGCAATATTGACATTGAATATATATCTGAAAGCAAAGCTTGCCGCCGCATCTTACGTAAGCAAAGGCATATCTTACGTAAGCAAAGCTTGTCGTCCGATTCTAGTAAGCGAAGCGAAACTTGGCGTCCGATTCTAGCATGCTGATTCTAGCGTGACGGCTTCCGAAGCCCAGGCGAAACGTCAGCGAAGAGCCGCCGACCCTGAATTTAGGGCAAACGAAGCGGAATGCCTGCGGCAGCGTCGTCTTGCCACAAGCTCCCCCAGTTACGACTCGAGAGATAGGCATTTGGTTCAAGTTATGTGACACTCTATATATTTAGTGGTGATTAAGTGAACAATAAAACGATATATATGTGTAAAACACATACACGTCTACATGTGTGTGTTTCAGATATATATTTAATGTCAATATTGCTAAAAATTCTCAATAGTACTCCACATTATTCAACAATATGGCAACAACAATTAGTCAATGACTTTACTGTTGTGAAGCGCTCAACAACTTTATTGTTGAGGTATTGTTGTGTACGTTCAATAACTATTCAGACATTATTGAAAGGATATTGTGTCAACAATTCCTCAACAATATGCCAATAACATTTCAATAGTCATTTTTATAAGGGATAGAGATCAACCACAGTGCGCGCTTAATACCATCAATCACGCCTTCTTTCTTTCATTCAATCAGCGTCACGCATATGTTCGACCCTGGGTGGACAACTGAGAAACGCAGTTTTTGGATCTGTTTTCAGGTTGGCTGACGTGACCCACAGCTTTCCTTGCATGGCACAGAATCGCTGAGGTGAAGTACAGAGACGGCGAACCTGAAGGGGCGATCACGCGCTTCCGACTTGCTGGTTGCATATAGGAAAACCATGGGGGAAGGAAAAATAAATTATAGGAGAGAGAATTAAGACACGCCGCTAGCCTTGATAAGCGAATTCCGGGGGGATCAAATCCCGGCTGCGGCGGCAGAATTTCAATGGGGGCGAAATGCAATAAAACGCCCGTGTCCCGTGCACAGGGAGCACGTTAAAGATCCCCTGCTGGTCAAAATTCATCCGGAGTCCCACAACACGGCGAGCCTCAAAATCAATTCGTGGTTCTGGCGCGTAAAATCCCCAAATTCAATTCAATTCAAGACGTATTGCATAAGCGCTCACCATTCCTGAACGCACTGTTCCACCAGCTTGCCGGTGTTTCTTCACTTATTTTGCAATTACTGTTTCTTTTGCTCTTTGCAGAAAAACGCTGACGTTGCTTACAAGGTACTGTCGACGATTCCAGGCTTGCGACCAGTTATGCCACAAGGTGCCATGTACCTTCTGGTGAGTGACAACGCCGAACGCTAGGGCCCTAGGGGGCCAGCGTCTCTTGGATAAATATCGACAGAGTCAGTACACCGACGCTGAACGAGTGAAGATCAGGGTCAATATGGAACGCGAAAAACGCGGTAGTAAAGCGAGGTCTGTTTCAGCACAAAAAAAAAAAACACAGACAAACCGTCAACAGTGAAAATGCATCCTAAAGCATCACAAAACGCGTTGTGCACATCAGCAGACACTGCAAAACATTACTAAGCATCGTAATTAAGGAAAGAAAACTACCTCGGGGCAGTTCGATAGTACACCGATTCCAATATCGGGCCATACATTTGTGAGCGGCGTCCATGACAAACAGCAGATGTAGCTGAAATGAATAAAGCCAGAGCGCTTGCCCCGTCACTTCATTATTACCTCGCATTGTAAGCTGTGTCGTGTGTCGTTCTTCCCATAGCATTGAAGGGCAAAGGGTGGTCAACTGGGCAAGTTGAATCGTAGGGAACCAGAGCACGGACAACACAAACCGAGAGAATAAGAATAGTGAACAATCCGCTTCGGTGATATGTAGTATTTTAGTTTTGCTGCCCAGCGTTGATTTTTGTGATTTGCGAATGCCTCAACGTGTATCATGTGACAAGGTTGTTGTAACAGCGGAGCTATTTATGCCGGCCGTTAGTCCGTTAGTCGTCCACATAAAATGTGGGCCGATCCTGGCGGTAGTGAAGAAAGGGTCCAAGCGCAATGGCACATACTCCTGTTAACTCGCGATGCTGAGCCTGGCTAAGTCAAGCTAAGAATTGTTAGGACTATTTAAGCTTAGTCAGTCATCGATAGCCAAGCAATAGATATTCGATAATTGATCAATAATCAATAAATTCCGGAAAATGCTGGGGATGACTTGCTTAGCCTAGCCGAAATACGTAGCCAATACCTCGCAATAGCCAATCGATAACCGATCGATAGCCGATAACTGATCGATAACCGATCAATAGCCAATTGATAGTCGATAATAGATAATCAATCAATAATCAATAAATTTCGAAACATGCTGGGGATTACTGGTAGTTCATAGCCTAGACCAAATATGTAGCCAATACCTTGCGATATATAACCAATTCATAGCCAATCAACAGGTAATCAATAATCGATCAATAATCAATAAATTCCGGAAAATACTGGGGATGACTTGGTAGTGCTTAGCCTAGCCCAAAAGCCAAGACTATCTAGGCACCCATCACCTCCGCTGTCTCTTTAGCATTGCGCCTCTTATATGGACACCCCAGGCGCATTTCTGCCGTCGGCGTAGCCATCGATGTCGTCGTAAGGTTTCATATAAAGTCCAAGGGCGATAATATCGTCGCCGCGCGCCGTATGCTGTATGTGCGAGTGGAAGAGTGCGAGTGTGAGCCGGCGATCGCGGTTTAATCTCGCGCACGAAATGGAGGAAAGCGGGGAGGAAGCGCGCCGGCTTCCATCGCTCCGCAAGGGTCCGGGGGGAGGGGAGGGAGGGGAGGTGCGTTCTACTCCGGGGGACCCGGGCGGCCGCGCACGCCCGCCCGGGCCGCAAGGAGGGTGGGGTGCTTGCTCACTACAGCGTTTAGACAGGGAGTTTCCGTGGTCATCGAGTGAGATGCGCTAGCGATTGCTTGTGCGAGCGTGACGCCGTGCTTCTTAATTTATTTAGTATGCCTATGTTTACAAGTTTATTTATACGGCCGATAAAACTAATATCCTTACTTCGTATATAGCTGTCCACTAGTTTGCTATCGCAATCGATTATTTGCCTTTCGGGTGAAACTGCGACTTTTTTAAAATATATTTGTAACATTACCTTTTCATTCATCGCAGATCGGCCTTGAGGTGAACAGGTTCCCCAAGTTCGCCAGCGACACGGAATTCGTCCTGGCGCTCTTCGCGGAAGAATCCGTTCTCTGCCTGCCAGGAAAGGTACGCTGCACATCGTGTGACGGTATATCACGGTATTGTCAGGCACTCCGGTTATTCGATCGTGTCACACCAATCTCAAATTCACAACGAGCGACCGACTCCACAAATTAAATACAAGCCCTTCCTGAGGCGCGAGAGAGCGAAAGAGAGCACGCGCTAAGCCATATTTTATGTTTTCCCGCGACACTAGATCTTCATTCGTCATCATCATAATCATCAGCCTATTTTATGTCCACTGCGGGACGAAGGCCTCGCCCTGCGATCTTCAATTACCCCTGTCTTGCGCTAGCTGATTCCAACTTGCGCCTGCGAATTTCCTAACTTCATCACCCCCACCTAGTTTTCTGCCGTCCTCGACTGTGCTTCCCTTCTCTCGGTATCCATGCTGTAACTCTAATGGTTACAGCATGGATCTGCTTAGCTTTATGTGCACGTTAAAGAACCCCAGGTGGTCCAAATTATTCCAGCCAGCAAGCAGCAAGTTGTCTATGCGACTTATGATCCTATGTGCGAGTTTCGCATGCCATGTGGCCTGAATAGACGCGATCGGGCGCGGTTCCAGCAGTCGCGACTGGACATGGCGAAATTCGGGAGTCGGTGGCACTTTGTGAATCCCTGTGAAGTTAACTAAAGCGTAAGAGGAAAGTAAATAGGTCTCCCTTTTAAACTGAAATGTCTAATGAAGGAGGTGGAGCATAAAAAGTGCAATAAACGACGGCTTTCCACGGGTGTGTACGTGTCGCACCCACAATCGCTGCAAGATGCATTTGGTGCTCTTCTAATTCAGCTACGTCGGCCACTGCCGTTTTGTACGAAAGCTTTGCTTACATCCGCATGATATGTTTTCTTTCCTTTTTTTCCAGTGTTTCGACTACCCCAACTACTTCCGCATCATGCTGACCGTGCCAGAGGAAATGCTGGTCGAGGCCCTCGACCGAATAGTAGCCTTCTGCAAGGCTCACTACACTCCCTAGAACCGGCTATCGCAACGGCAAATTCAGCCTCCCGATCTCATCGTAGGGTGGCGCTACAGTCGCCAGGGAGGCTGAAGCGCGACTTACCTGCCATAAGTGCGTGGGTGCAGAAGTAGTTGCCACGGCAGCAGACGGGCAGCATGTGCGGCCAAAACATCGGTTTGCATCGGCAAGACGAATGTTAGCATTTATCCAGGCGACATAGCAGCAGCGTCCACGAAATTTTCACGAGGCCCATCTGAGCAAGAAAAGGGAGCAGTGTCGTTTATTTTAAACAAGCACAACGTTCTATAGGGGTAATAAATTTTACGTTTGAAGATTAAAGAAAGAAAAAAAGGGTGCCGTTACTGCGCAGGTATGGCTGATGAACTTAAGCTTCCAAAAGAAGCGCAGAAAAAACATTATACGTCGATAAATGCTACATCAGGGTGAGGGTATCAGGGTTCTCTAACGTGCAACCAATTCACGCTGCATGAGTGTTTTTTTTTTTTTTTTTTTTTTTTTTTTGCGGCTCCACCCTCACCGGAATGCGGCAGCATGAAGCCGCCGTGATTGAACCCGTGACCTCGTGATCAGCACAGAAATGTCTCAAAACTAATGACACAGGCATACGAAGCTAAGTACCACATAACGGCTAGCGACGCAACGGAAAATAGGCGTAATTTTAAGAGGTATAATGAAAGCAGTGTAGATTAGAGAGCAGAGAGTCGTTAAGTGATATCCTATAATTGAGGCATACTTGGAGTTGGGCAGGCCTTGGTAATGACTGGAATTGCGTCAAAAAAAAAAAGAAACGGCAGATCCCACGCCCTGTGGGAACCGATGTTATTACAGTTGACATAACATCGATATCTGTTTTTGGTGCAGAGCAATGAATTTGTAAATTTCGTTCTACTTTTTTTTCAAGCTCGCCAAACTTAGGCAATTCATTTAAATAATGCAGGCCTTACTCAAAATTCCGCTTCCATCGGTCAATGAAACTTTCTCAAATCTAACAAATTTCATCAAAATCGGTCCAGGGGCTATCAGAAAATCATTTCTGCGTTTTACATCTGTGAGCGGGCCGACAGTCTGGTGATGAACAACGTTTATTGCCGGGGTAAAGGCGATTATAGAGGCAGAACAAGTGTGACGTAAGAGGTCACGCGTGCATCGCAAGTGATGATTAGATTCAACAGTTTGTATGTGAATGCTTGCCCTTCAATGGCAACGACTGCACTCCAGTGGTCCGCTGCGATTGTGCTCGCTGTCAAAGTTTCCAAAAAATAATCTTCGTTATCCACCGCGTGCACCTCACGTAACGTTTTCCTTCTCGAGGCTCTCTGTCGTTGTACGCAGCGGTATCGCATTGCATGCTTGAGCGAAATTATTACGCCCGCCGCATTTTTTACATACTTTACCTTCAGCTGGACAGTTTTCGCCCCGATGAGCGTGATAACCGCACTGACCGCGGGGATGTGCTAGCTTTGCAACTGCACAAATCGATGTGTTCTGTGACGGTACCGCCCCTTCACTGATTTCACGAAATTGCTCCTGCCCTTGCTCCTGAATGCGGCAGATTTCGACAGTTCTTTCATACGAAGGGTTTTCTGCAATCAGCCTCTGTTACGAGCTTCTCTCCCGGACACCCAGGATTATTCTTCTGCGAAGCTTGTGGTCTTCAAAGTTTTCAAACTCGCAGTTCTTCGCTAAAATCCTGAGGGCTGTCAACCATTCATTGAAAGACCCGCCGCGGTGGCTTAGTCAGCTAAGGCGTTGTGCTGCTGAGCACGAGATCGCGGGATCGAATCCCGGCCGCGGCGGCCGCATTTCGATGGAGGCGAAATGCAAAAACGCCCGTGTGCTTGCGTTGTAGTGCACGTTATAAAGAACCCCAGGTGGTCAAAATTAATCCGGAGCCCTCCACTACGACGTGCCTCATAATCAGAACTGGTTTTGGCACGTAAAACCCCAGAAAGAAGAAGAAGAACCTTCATTGAAAGATTCACCCTCCTTTTGGTTTCTTGAACCAAAGCGGAATTCACTGAATGTGAGATTAGTCGCAGGCTTTTAGAAGTTATGAAATTTCTGCAGCAATATGTCGATGCCTCATTTTCAAACTTGAAGGTATCTGTAAGCCTTTCTGCCTTCTTCTCCAACCGTTACGAGTAAGGTTGCGGATTGCACTTCCTTTGGGTGTTTTGTCAACTGGAGTAGCCGTACAAAAGAGTTTGAACTCACTTCTCCACGTCTTCCATCCAAGCCATGCGTCGGTGGAGGCATCCAATGGTTTCGGAGGAGGAAGCAACGTTGACGGGGCCGACATGACGGCTTGGCACCGCTGTCACCATGTGAGCGGGCCGACAGTCGGGGTGATGAACAACGTTTATTGCAGGGGGTAAAGGCGATAACACAGGCAGAACAGATGTGACGTAACAGGTCACGCGTGCATCGTACTTGATGCTTAGCAGGGTGACGTCATGCTTACATGGCTCAGCTGCAACATGTATTTGAATAGGCTTCATCGGAGTTGCGCCCGAGCTGAAGCTTCCTCTTAAAGAGCCCCTCACCAGGTCTGGCCATCTTGAACTGACAAGCGCAGCGCATACAACTAATTAATAACTAATTACAACTAACTGCTAATTATTACATCGCTACGCGCCGCGGAAAGAGTTGAAATTTCAAACCAAACGCTGTTTTTTACCCTTCGCCTCGCGGGCGCGCCGCACTCCCAGCCGGAGAGTCGACGTCATCCGCGCAAGTGCGCTACCTACATCGCCGTGCTGTGGCGTCACTCTCAGTGACCCGTGACATCGAGAATTATTCAAAGCAACATCAGTTATCTGTTTAATCTGTTGCTTCAATAGACGAATTAACGTTTAGAGAGATAATGAAACTTAAAAACCGAATGTCTGCATGTCCTTGTTTTACTTCGTACCATAACAGGAGAGATGCCCTTCCGTTTCGACATCTTGTTTCCATGTCGTGCATTCGCGCGCGCAGACAGGGAAACTATGTCATTTTCAACCATGTTCCAGCGCGCGATCATGCTCTGTGCTCCGCTTGAGTCTTCCTCACGTTCGTGTAGCACTGACTTGTACCTCTAGTCAGGTGTTCTTGTGCACAGCGCGCGAAATCGTGCGCTGCACGAAATGAGACACATACAACAGCTTGCGCTCGAGGCCGTCGGTGGAAGTGCACCGCGCTGAAAAAAAAAAAGCAACAAAAAAAAAGTATGGACATCCCACGCACTGTGGGAATCGATGTAAGCGAAGCTTTCTGTGCTGTTTGCGTTTATTGGGTGGTGATGTGGGCGGCATACGAAAGTCGTCATGCGATGTTAAATGTTACCTCGCCTGCACCACTTGTGTTTGTCCACGTAGTACAGGCAGAACACAGAGAGACGTGTCATTCATTCGTTCATTCCTGTACTGAAGAGAGCCCAAATGAACAATGCTTTCCGACGACGCAATTTCTTTCTCCCATGTCATGTTAGGTGACCTGCCCAAAGGGCACTAATCCCCCGTTTCCTGACTGGGTCGTACGGGGTTGTACCCATTCCCTGCCTCCGCTCTCTCTCTCTCTCTACTCCCTCTCTAGCATTATCCCTACCTCCTCCCTGGATTGTCGTTGCTGTCGCTCGTGAGCACGAAAGCAAGCGCCGCAGCTGCACTGGTGCAATGCTTTCTGCGGGGAGTCACGCCTAATTGCGGAGTCCAGAGGGCATTTTTGCGTCCCCCAGGGAGCTTCAGGCGGCATTCTGGCATCTCCCAGGGCGCGCCAGAGGGCACTGTGGCCCCGCTTTACCGAAACGACGTTGAGGTGGCCTATCTCGTCAGCCACTGCTATCTATGTCCCCTCTGAACTTGCACGTTAGTCGAAAGGTAAGCGCTCCAGTGTCTGCAACGCCTTTGAGGGGGTCGCGGATAATCACGGCTGTCAATAGGCAAATGTGGCGATACCCTGGGAGCTCCAGAGGGCACTGTGCACATGCCAGGTCATGGAAAAGTCCAAACGAGTTTTTAGCGTCGACGTTCCTCTCTGCCACGCTCTTGCCATGTATATACACGCTACCCCCCCCCCCCCCCCCCCCCCCCACGCAGCGCGTAAGGAAACAGCAGCAGCAGAAAAAGGAAAAGAAACCTTCGCTCTAAAAAAATGAAAATAAGAGAAGGCGGGACCCATGACGTATGTCTAACGTGATCCCCCCGCTCGGGTATGGCAGAACGCAGGGAAGGAACTTGGCTTGCGGAGGCTAGACGGGGGAAAGTGGAGATAGTGTCTATGTTGGCGGTGACGCTCGCCTCCCGAAATCGTGGGTTCACGGCACTGAAGTATTTCTGTCTCGGCTATTAACGCACCAATTTGAAAAATTCTTGCGGTAGAACGCTCTGCAGAGACCACGCAAGAATTTCCAGCGTGTAACCGGAATTTGCTATGTGGCCTAGTGAGTCACCCTTTAATCTATGCACGTGAATTTATAGCGTTTGTAGAAAATTACTTATTCAAACATTCCAGAGTGCTATACTGCCGTTATCTGCAATGTCTCCCAGAGTCTTAGAACAATTGCTTTAAACAATTGATCCCCACAGTGCGTGCGATCTGAATATTCCTTCTTCTCGAGTATCGTTTGGTTCGCAACGAGATGTTATGGCTGCAAAACTTATAACTTTACGTTTTGCTTTCAATACTTTTATTTCTAAGCAAATATTTGCGGTTGCGGATGAATAAACAACGGCCGCGTACTGTCGCGGACAGCATCTGCAGCCGGGAACAGTTGTTTGACATCCGAGAAGTTGCGAATGAAAAGGAGCTCCGCATACATGAGGAGCATGACGTCGCGGCCAGCGCATGATATTTGCGCTGCGTAAAATATACGTAGTAGTGGCGTTGGATTTCTTCGTGTCATGGAACAAACACGGTGGAACCACGTGTTTCAGCCACGATCGGTGTGTCTGAAGCAGTTCAGCTTCGATAGGCCCAACCTCTAAAACGCAGCCGTTGTTTAGGATAGTTGTTTCACGTATATAGGTAAAACGAGCACATTTGTGGAGAGAAAACTATGCCAATGCAAGCAACGCCACGCGAGACGAGAGAGCACCGGGTGGTGAACTCCGTTGCCGGAAACGATAAAAAGAAAAGAGGGAAGCCAAACATAACACCGCGTACGAAGCATGCGAATGAACTGGCTAGGAGGGCGACAGCTGTGATTCAGTGATATGCGACCGCCGGCAGGCCAACATGTGTGCCTCCTACATCTGTGCTCTCTGCATAGGCGACCGCTCTTTTAATACGTTAGCATTCCTAGGGTGCTTCACGGATATTCCATGGGCTACGTATGTATATATGTGTGTTTGTGTGTGTGTGTGTGTGTGTGTGTGTGTGTGTGTGTGTGTGTGTGTGTGTGTGTGTGTGTGTGTGTGTGTGTGTGTATGTATGTATGTATGTATGTATGTATGTATGTATGTATGTATGTATGTATGTATGTATGTATGTATGTATGTATGTATGTATGTGATGTGCGTGTGTGTATGTATACGTTCGTATCTACGCATTCTGGTCTGTAGGATAGTATAGGAATAAACCTTATTTGTCCAACGGTTATGGCTGTATCTAACCATTTTCCCACATACCTGGGGCACTGGGTAGTCCGCAGTCGAATGGGCAGCGCATCGGGATGTTGTGCTGAGGTAACAGGGTTCGAAACCAACCATCGCACCAACTTGGGTCACTGAGTCTGTGGCAGTGGGAGTGCACCGCCCCGCAATGACGAAACAAGATCCCTCAATTTTCTCCGATGCCGAGCGGAATCGAGCACACGTCACAAGGGTTCCTCAAGAACAGCAACCCGACGCATCAGCATGCTGCGCCACAAATGCATTGCGTATATGTGCCACTTTTCAATGAACCCCTTTCACGCCGATGCGGCAGCGAGTTGCTCCATGAGTGCACTGGGTATTTGCCGCTCTTCGGACGGTCGCGTCAAATACCGCATGCGCCAGCTGCTGAATGTTCCACCTGTAAACGCGCGCATTTCATCCTGCAGACTACGTTAGCCACCGTCAGGCACACTGTCCTCACACGATGTTCATTTTGCCATGCTGTGCACCTGTGCGAACATTTGAGCTTTCTTCGTCAAGGCAGGCGTGGCGGTAACTGCGGTTCCCAACACGTCCTGCCTCTTGTTTACAGGTTGGTTATGTTACGCAGTTGTTCTTATGATTTCGCCCAAACCATAAGGCAGCCAAGTTTCCTGCTGCTTTTAAAACGAAGCTTCCTTTGCCTAGCCAAGCAGTTTCTTGGCCCTTCGTCCAATCGTCAGTTTGTCGGTATATACAGACAGGGTGTCCCAACTATCATCCGCCAAGACATAAAAATATGCAAATTTCACGTAGCTGGACAGAACCAAGGTAATGTTGTTTGCCGTCGCTTGGAGATGCTCAGATTATTTTTGCATTCTGCCTAGTTAAGTTATTAAATTTAATTAAATGAAAATTGCAATGAGAAAATTGTAGAGCAACATTAAAAACTCTCGATAGAGCTTTCTGTTGCTGCAGTGCGGGCTGCATAAAAGTGTGTTTCCGAGCGTGAAAGAAGCCCGTGCATACACGCAAAATTGCCGCGTGACTGGCCGCTCGAGGCACATGACATTTGGTTGAAAAAAACAAGTAATGGGAAGTAACAACGCATTCGAATGAGAATGTCGAGTAATTTAATGAATATCTCGTGAGCGCACAGGCTTTCGGCTTCATCCTCTTCGGCGCATGCTAAAGAGACGGTCAACATTTTTAGGGGACTCAAAGTTTTGACAGTGTTTTTCCTGATGTTTCGGGATCGGGATGTAACACGAATAGGTCACAGACATATGGCGTATAAGTGATAGCGTTATGCGCGTTACACCGTGACACGCTTACCCTCGTGGCTTTACGGTCACTGCAGGAGACGAGACTGCCCAGCCGTCCCCATTGTGATGAACAACCCGTCTGAGACAGCGTGTGACGGCGACAGGACCTGTGGTTGAGGAGAAAGAATGTCTACAGAGTGACACAATCCGCAACGCCCGATGACGACTTCGTGGTCTTCGCCAGACTTGCAGCCCCTGCTGCCACCAGCTGATGACGAGGCAATCAATCAGGAAGGATTCGAACCCACCGCGTGCGACGGTGAACTGTGTGCCAGCCGGGTAGGCGACGAGGACGACCAGAACGCGAGGACGACCAGCGGCCCCCACCCATGGCAGTTGTACAAGGGACTGGCTTTCTGCACGCTATCCAGCTTCTGCTTCTCCATCTGCACAGTCATCGTCAAGAGGCTAAAGTACGTGCACCGTAGGCGTCAAAAGTTCACAAACCGCTGGATCTCTGAAAGAGTTGAATTTTCGCGCAGTCCGTGACCGTAACCTGTAAAACCGTGCGGCGCTTAATTGTTCGGATATACGTTACTATATACTATACCATTTCAAATCATACTATACTATCATTATGATCAGCCATCTATTTTATGTCCCTTGCAGCATGAAAGCCTCCCCCGGCGATCTTCAATTAATCCTGTCTTGCGCCCGCCGACCCCATGTAATGCTTTCAAATTTCATACTTTCGTCACACCACCCAGTTCTCTGCCGTGCTCGACTGCGCTTTCCTTCTCTGAATTCTATAAATCGTCACCGGCTATTTGTCCTATGCGCATTACACGGCCTGTCCAACTCCATTCCTTCCTTTTAATGTCAACTTGAACATCGGCTATATCCTAGTTTGCTCTCTAATCCATGCTATAGACCCTTTTCGCGAAACAGTTTGCTCTAGAGAAACGAGATGGCGCTTCCGACGGCGTGCCCGCCGGAAGCGCCAGTCACGGCTAGGTGGCGTGTGCCACCGCCCAATTTAAATGGTTCAGCCTCATCCATCCATCCATCCATCCCATGTGACCTCACCAAAAGCGCACAAATATAGGAAATCATTACCGCTTCTGCCCTGCAACTGTGCGATCAGTTGTTGGAAATGCAACTGGTATTTCGCTAATGCATGGTGCTCCATTTATGCTGCAATATGTGGAGTGATAGAGGGAAGGCGTGTGCAGTAGTTGGTTGCAAAAAATAGTCAGTGACATAATCTGCGTGACAAGGTCCTTGGACCTCTACTACGTAAGGACTGCCCGTGTTGCCGGCCCTTCTCGATGCACGGCTTTTCTCGAGGATGAAAAAAATGCACTCTTTCGCCAGCGTTGTATCGCTAACCTCCAAAGAAAGCACTTCAACCCCGGAAAGTAGGCAAGAGTGAGTACCACTCGTTACACAGTAACAAAGGGAATAGTGCCGCTTCCTGGCATATCGCGCGTTATCTGCACGCATCTACCCCAACTCACATGCAAACATAAGCCCACTACATCGGCAACGTATCAAGAATAAGTGAATGGATGCACACGTGAATCATTGCGCCGAAGCATCGGTGACGGAAGCTACACCGACTACACGCGAATGTTCGAAGCTGAACGTTTCGTGATGGTACACAGAGTAAGCCAGTGACTAACGATAATACGTCTTTGCTACAAGCTATTAAAAAGTACAGAACTTCTACGTCTTGTGCGCAGCAAGAACAAATCTATCGCAACTGAGCGCTCCCGCGAGCGATTAGGCAGAAAATAAGCAATCCGATAGTGAACACACCGAGGAACTTTACTGAGTCAGAAACATGACAAGCCGCTGCTTCAGAGTATTTGCAAATAAAAAACATGCAGTCAAACACAGTGATCCTAATTTAATTCACGAACTCCGGATCGAATTAACGATCCTAATTTAATTCCCGAACTGATTGAGCATTCAGCTCAATCAGTTCGTGCCGAACGTCTTCGCCGAACCCATGCCGAATGTCATCGTCGGCGCTTGGCATGCACCGCGCTCTTCGCTGCCACACAGGTTCCCCGTTATGAGAAGCTTTGCTAACTAAACGCAAGAACATGACAAGTGTGGTATGGCAGACACACATACAGTCAAATTCCTTCATAACTAAGCTCTTTGTACCTCCAGAACCCTTCGTTATACAGGAAACTTCGTCGTAAAGGTTGAGCACCGGCATACCGCTCTCAATAGCGTAGGCTATAGCTAAGCACGCTCAGCAAAAGAAAGGCTTCATTTCACAGGAACATCAAGAGGTACTTCGTAAACATAGTCGTTAATTTCCTTCTGCCCAGGTCGGCGGAGTGTGTGAGTGCAGCCGACCTTACGGTAACGAGGTTCACGGCAGCTTCCGCGGCTAAACCCCCGGGAACGACGCAGGTTCAGCTGCAACTGAGGCACAGCTGCAAGGTATACAGCTGCAGTGCGTCGAATGCTGCTATTGACTCCCTTGTCAGTATTTTTGAAACGTCTGCAAGATTTTCATCACTGCCTACCTACGTCCATCTTCGTCTCCTTCCTTTCCTTGATGGCGTGGGCGACGTCGTCGGTCATGCAGGTCGTCACGTCATCGTCAACAGCGTCGTACCTGTAATCGTCAGCCGTCATACCCGCTGCTGTTTTTCAACAGGCGCCACATGCGAGTTGAGGAATTCCATGGAGTTGTGGCCGGAACACGCGCAGTCATCCGCACGCTTTTGAAGCATGTCCCTATATTGACAGTGCTGACCGCAACTAGGGGTCACGCAAATTCTTTCGTTGTACAGGTAATTCTTTGTATTGGCATTCGCTGCAGAGGCGTTCGCAATAAATATTAAAATAGGAGTTCCGCCGGGACATAAAGAATCCTTCGTTACGTGGGTGATTTCGTTGTATATAGATGTTTTCGTTGCAGAAGCGTTCAACTGCAGCCCCTTCGGTCATGAGTTCAGATTAATTATTATTAACGAGTCAGAATTTCCGAAATAGGGTGCGAGTTATGAAGGAACAAAATTGAGAGAGACAGCAGATTTCACGACTTCTTCAGGGCTGGATTCATTAACTTCCACTGAAGGCCACCATTTTATTGATGACGATGGTGAGCCTTCAAAACGTACAATGTACCCAACATCGGAGTCGGGCCAAGAATCGGGTGGTTGCGTGCACAGACACCCCCTTGTTTCTTGCTTGCCTTTGTTTTTTCTTCTTAAATAATTGCGCTCACCCACTACAGGGGAATGGACAAGAAGCCAGCGGTTACAGGGTTCTTGCTGCGGGTAGGGGAGGGGCACCGGTCGTTGATTAATACATTAATCTTAAGTAAGAACTTTAAAAAATTATACATTTAATATAACATATAAATATAATATTTAAAATATAATTATAAATTGCTGTGACACTAGAAGAAGAAAGGTGTTGTTTAGATAAATAGTGGCTTCACCTTTTCTGTGATGTACGCAAACTTTCATGCTGTATGACATAGTAGTGCATTTTGGGGAAATAAAAATACCTGGACAGACTTTAGCACTCTTAGACTCCACATGTCTAAGTAGGCTAGATTTGTTTAGAGCAACTGTGCAGATTTATGGAACCCTGTGTTCACAGCTGTTTGGCCAAACGCTTATGCTACTTTTTTTTTTTTTTGAGACGTACCAACGTTTTACTACGGGAACATATTTCATTGAGACAACCGTGGTGCGTCATGATTATTTTCATTTCTTTTTTGTGTTATCATGGTCTTTAGACCTTGTAGTAACTGTATTAAGTTTCGAGAAGTTGAGTAAAGCCGTATATTTCAGTTTCCATCATTCAGTGTTAGGACAACGTCTGGGCACCTACTTGCCCTACGTGTCGGCAGCGTGGCACTATAGATGATCTTTGAACATAAAACGTCTCTAAACCCTCTTTTTTAATTAGTGATTGTGTAAATAAATCAGTCTTTAAGCCACCGGTGACGAGGCAATTACTGCAATAAAGGCTTCTAGATTTTTAGACTCGACAAGTCGTACTGAAAGGAACTGGCTGTGTATTATCCAACTCTGACACAGTGCAACTTCACTTACAAGATTTAAGCAAACGTCCTCGCTACAGCGAAGCAGTTAGCCTCTAGGTCGTCAGCATTTTTCGTGCCCGCGTCCATCAGCAAAAATGTGGGCCGCTCCCGGCGGTAGCGCAGGGCCAGGAGCAGTGGTTCGTACCCCCGTAAGGCAGATGCTTCAAGCAGTCAGCAAGGTGAAGCGAACAGTGCATAGATTCTCTGAAATCACGCATACAACACACAGAACAGCACACGTTTCAATAAAGAACAAGCACGAAACAATCATCAGAGCCACTTAACTGATGATAAGGCGCTCCTGATAACAATTCGAAGCACGCAGCGCTTGCGGCATACGTTTCCCTGTAAAGATTACTGTTGCGCAAGCTGCCGCGGCGATGGCAGCTTGCGACGTGCGGAGTGACATCCCTAGCCTTTGGTATATAAAAGAACCAGCCTAGCAACTGATTTCAATGTTGTTGCTATGAGCGACGCCGTGCTGTCAAAATTACCATTACTGCCATTACTCCAATGCTCTAAGGCAATAAAGCATTGCATAACCCCCAGAGCAGTTGTATAGTTGCGGTTTTAAACAGCTTCAATGGACATCCACTTTTGCGGGGCCGGGATTGCGAGTCAATTTTTTTTTCAGCACATTTCCGGTGTTATTACATTGGGAACTTGGCAGCTGTGAATCCCGTGACCTGTACTATCCGGCAAACTACGTGAGCGTTATCCTTGCGAAGCCGTTGTAGGCAGTGACGCCGTCGATGCCCTTCGGCGTTGTTTTCCACCAAGCACCTGATTCTAGGCGCATCCTTTATTGTGGATATGTGTCATGCGTAGGTTGATCATCATCGTTGTCGTGTATGCCTCTCTTATGACGCCGACACTATGTTCACGAGCATTACAACGAAGCATTCCACGCCAACGCACCGCCATCTTGCGAAGAACAATTTCAATGCGATGCGCGTAGTATCATCCTTGTTTGGACAAGAAAAAATCCCGTTTCATTGTAGAAATCTATTGAAAGCAAATAGAAGGTGACACCACAGAGCGCATAGTCTCTGTCACCTCCTTCCTTCCTACGATTTGCGCACTAAAACGGGATTTTTCCTTGTGACGATCACTTTGGGCGATACTATCACATCGGCCATGATGCGCGCGCTGATTGGCTGGTTGAGCAAAACCGCATTACCTGATTGGCTGGTTTCCGTCACGCGAAGACTGGTAGAATTTTCGAAAGTGATCGTCGCAGGATACGTCCCCAGCATTGTTTGTTCTGGCCTCCAAAATACGTACACAGGCGCCACGGCTCACAGAGTCTGTGCGAAGCACAACACCTTGCGGCGATTACCCAGAGCCGTCTCAGAGCGATAACGCGGTAGAATGTGCGACTCGCGTACGGAATCACCGCATAGCACTCCGTCGTTCCTTTGGGAATCTGCTGCTTACGTTCGCAGTATGTAGGCAGCTCAAGAACTACCGCCGCAGTGTACATCTTTATTTGCCCTCGCTTGCTTAACTTTTGAGTGTATGTGTTCAAAGTCACTTTCAATTTTTGTAGCACTTTGTGTTTCTAGAATGTTTTACTCCGATGTAATATAGAAAAAAAAAGGGTTAACGCAGTGCGCGGTTAGCTCGCCCTCCTCCCAAAGGCACATCGATGCAGCAACATGGGTTCGAATCCCAGTGCTGACGGCTGTGGGCGAAGTGTTATTTTTCTTCGCCTTATGGCGTTGGTGAAGCTGGGGTAATCGAGGCGGTCTATTGACGACAACTGTCGCTTCAGCGAAACGGAATGGACGAACGGACAAGGCAAATCCAGTTTCGGGCTCTTAAATACTGTCGCCGTAAAATTTTTTACCTGTAGCAGGGACACTTAGGTCGCATCAAACCAGCACTCAAAAACTAATTGTTGAGGGATATCCACCTCTTATAATGTATAACATCATAAAAATAACTGAAATAAATATAAGTAGATGTGTATGTTGAGGGCCTTCTGATGTAAGAAACGGCAGTAATTAGCAGTCAGTGGTGCAGACCTGCACATCGAACTTCTCGTCAAACCTGTAGAGCACCTCATAAAATACCATCCACTTGCACTACTCTACTCACTAAAGTGACTTATGATATTGTTTTTGCTTAGCCGAGGGCTGCGTTTAAATTTAGCGTTTTTATCTTATCGTCCATAGTCCGATCATTCAAAAGCAAGTTGCCCCGTTTCCTCACTGAGAAAGATAAGCCGAGATAAAAAAGATAAGCCGAGTAATGGCATAGCAGAGAAGTTCCAGCATAGAAGCGTACTAGAACGTGTGGAAAAGCTGCGCATCGTTTGTTAACTTTCGATCACCGACAACGCACCGGAAACGTTCTTGTGTTGCACAATTGTTTTATCCGTAAAAGAAAATATATACGTAACATACGTTTGTGGTGATTATCCCGCTGTCGACGCGTTTACAAGTGCAGATAAGTCTCATAAAGTCCGTCACTTGAATTTTAAAAAAAAAATTGTGGAAGAACCATCGACAACGGTTCTCAATGTAAGCCAAAAGCCAAACGCTTCCAGAAAGCTGGTATTTAAAATTATATTCTGGAATTTTAGGTGCCAAAAACCAGGATATGAGGATGAAGCACGCCGTAATGGAGAACTCCGGATTAACTTTGGCCGCCTGAGATTCCTTAACTTGTACCCAATGCATGACACACAGGCGCTTTTGCATTTCGCCCCCCATCGAAATGCGGCCCCCGCGGCCGGGATTCGATGCCGCGACTTAACAGCGCAACGGCAAATGTAACTACCGGGGTTAGGAAGCCATTACCGTTAAAGTGCTGTCATATTATCTTTAATTTTATTTTATTGTTATCTTTATAGCGCGGTTATACGTTATGGTGCTGACGCAGAAATGTTTCTAAATAAATTTCTTCCTCTCCTGTCGGTACTATATATATGAAACCATTCGTACCCGCTACTTTGGCGAAGCAGTTGCTAGGCGTTGTCCAATGTGGGCAACACGGCCCAACACCTTTCAAGACATCGGCTCCATTACCCGTTGCAATTAACCGTGATGCAGTTACATCCCGGCTGCCGAGTTGGCCGCGGTTCGCGGCCTAGGCATCCTGGTGTTCACGGCGCCCCTGCTGGTGCTTAGCCGCGAGCCCCCGCTGGGGCCCAGTGACTTGCGGGCGCTCCTCGTCCTGCGCGGCCTGCTAGGCGCCACCAACCTGTGCCTGAGCTTCTACGCCGTCCAGCACATGCCCATGGCCGACGCGACCGCCATCGTGTTCAGCGTGCCCGTGTTCGTGCCCCCCATGGCCAGGCTGTTCCTCGGGGAATCGTGCGGCTTGTCCCACGGGGCCGCCGTGCTGCTAACCCTAACGGGGATCGCTCTCATCACGAGGCCGCCGCTTCTGTTCGGCGGTGACGCGCAACAGGCAGGACCCGCACAGACGCGAGGTGGCGTTGCGGCAGCGCTCGTCTCGACTGCGTTCGGCGCGAGCGTCTACATCGTGCTGCGAAAGCTCAAGTACGTCTGCGGTTTTTTAGGCCAATGGCCTCCGAGATCAGTGCAAGCAAAACGACAAACCCCAGAACGTAACCTCCGAGATTGGACGGCGAGTGCACGGCCCGCGCGCGCCGCGTGATCTAGGAAGGCCACGTTCTGCGTTTTGTCGTCTTGCGGGCAACAAACTGCACGTATCTGGAGCAATCATCTCGCTAGGCGTCGACAGGCACCGTCATTTGGTTCCGTAACGAAGCGTCGCCTAAAGGGCGAAGCACGGGGCAAAGCGATAGGACGACACTCATATTGTCTCCTGACTCGATCGTGTTCCGCGATTCAAGTGACTGTTTATCGTGACTATGTACCAGCTGGCTCTGAATTCGGACGTTGTTGCTGCTTGCTCCACGTAGCTCATACGATTGCAGGGCCAAATCAGGCGTTCCGTCGACAGTCGTAAGACAAGCGTAAGAACGGAAGGGATTGCGGAACGGGAGCAGCAGTACTGTCGATATACTTTGCTCACTTGTGTTGTCCTTAGTTGGCAGGCCTCTTTAGGGACAACATGGCGGACGGTGTTAATTGAAATGTGGCTGCTGCTGATGCTGATGCTCGTCCCTGTATGCGTCGCTCACTAAAAGAAAAAGAAACTATTGCAGGAGTTGGCTTCTCCACAATAAGAATCATTGTGAGGGAAAGCCCACCGTACTCTCCTTTCGCTCGGCAAAGGATATCCAGTGCAAAGGATATAACAGAACGTTAGGCACCGCGGTATCCCCCCCCCCCCCCAAAAAAAAAAAATTTACTGAACAGAGGCGAATCACCTGGTAGCGTAGCTGAATGGCTCCTATTTTACCAGCTCTGAACTGGCTGCGTCAGGATATCGGCCTGCGCTCGTGTCGCATAGGTGACTCGCGAATGGGGTGGTATGGTAGCGAGACAGCTGCCATCCACCAAGTTCCCACGCAAATCACTAGCCCTTGTGAAAGAACTCAAGAACAAAGGCTTCACGGTAAAGTTTCAGTGGATTCCCTCCCACATTGGTATTACTGGCAACGAAAAAGCTGATGCGCTTGCATACGCAGCGCTCTATCATCCTCCCAAAATCAAGGCTCCAAAGAGTAATCAAGTGAAAAAATCGGACATTCGAAATCACTTTGGGTCGCTTTGGGTTCCACCACATATGCCCTGCGTAACCAAGAGATTTCATCGAGAGGAAGCATCACTTTTATATCGAATCAGGACAGGATCTGCTAGTACACCGGCCTGGTTATTTAAGACGGGACGAATCAATTCTCCGAACTGTACGGCATGTGACGCGACAGGAGATATTGAACACTTTCTGTGGTCATGCCAGCAATTCCAAGTTGAAAGGGACGCTCTCCTGGAGAATCTACAAAAAAAGGACCTTCCGCATGCGTGCCTGCAACACCTTATATTTCCCGAGGGATCAGTTATAGCCCGCACAGAAACTTCACGTCTCCTTATGGAATTCTTGAGAGAGACTGGTTTGATGGACATATGGTGAAACCATTCAGCGATATTGTAAGAGACGCTCAGGCGGAGCAATTGCTGGCCTTGATCGCCAGGCTAAACCCGCCTGTTGCTACAATCCACCACCACCACCACTACCACCACCACAGCGCGCGCTGCATGTTCGACGTGCAGCGTTCATAATGCAGATTACCGTAGCGACCTGTAGCTGGACAGTCATGTGACACATGGGACGCGGCGCTCGTAGCGCAGGAGCTCACACAAAGTATCCACAGTTTTCGTCTCTAACGCAAGAGTTGCAGGCCAAATTAGTAATAACCTGTGCTTTTGCAATAGCAAGAACCTCACCCTTACCGTGAAAGAAGGCTAAGCCGGAAAAGACCCAAACGCGAAGTACGGGCAGCGACGCGATTTAGAATATATTTTAATTACATATCAAAACGCGCACTGCTTTCTAGATGAACAAAAATATGTAACATACCAATTTTTTCTGCGCTCAAGTGGGCGAAATATTAGGAAACACTTTCAAAGATTAGGCCTCACGCTAACCGAACGTAGGCAGCGATCACTACATACTGAACATAACGCTAGAGACCGGACGCCTACGCAGGCAGATCGGCACAGCCAAACTCACTGACTGGCGAAAAATCAGGGAAGCTCAAGAATAGGACGCAGACACAATCACAAACCTGGAAGACTGGCACAGCAACCTCCGTCGACATAAACAACACCACACAAAGGAAATTGCCCGAACGGAAGCCTCCAGAGGTGGATCCCCACTTACTGCACCTGTGAGACGCGAAATGGGGCCTCACCCGCCGCTGGAAAACACAGACGAATAACAGGAAGAATAACAGGAAACTGAAGACACACATAGCACAATTAACCGCGGAAGCAGAAGAACATGCCATGCAACTTCCCTCAGCGAACTGGCATAGATTCTGCGACACCTTCGGTGGCACCCGTGGGTACGTCCAAGACGCGGCACATACTTAAAGCCATCCTGGACCCCACCAAAACCAAAGGAGAGGGGTGCAAGGCCCTGGAGTGGTTACTACACACCTACCCAGGACGCCAAGAAGACCTCATCGACGCCATCAAGACATAGTGCTATGGATATCCCGCTCCCACACAACACATGTAGAACACCATACACGGGACAACCCAACCCACTGTAGGAGGACGTGGCGGCGGCCGTACGAGCCGTGCCGTCGTTCCCTACTCAGAAGGGCGAACGGCGGCGAGCGGAGCGACGTGGCTGCGACAACCAGCGTGGCAAGCTTTTAGAACGAAACTGCACGTGCCGAGCTTGCGCTTCGAGCACGCGCTGCGCTTCTTTATTTTAATTTTTTTTTCTCTTTGCAGCGCCGACCATAGCTAGCGCTCCGCGCTGCGGCGTTGGTGCGCGCTACACCACCATTGGACGAACCTATCACAGAAAGCGAAGTGAGAGCGGCCATCGCAGCCACCGCCCGTAACACAGAGGCGGGCACGGACCGTGCAGGCCCGTCCACAGGCCTGTTTCCGTGTAGGCCTGTCCACACAAGACGTATTACGCCAAATCAAGGAAAAAGTCCTCAGCAATGTTCCCCGCAGCGGCGAACATGTCCTCCTAGCTAATCGACATCAAAGGAGCTTTCAACAACGTCAGCCACCAAGGAATTCTAGAAGGGCTCGCCAACACCACCTGCGGCTGAGTGAACGTACAAATTCAGAGCTTCCTAAGCCACCGCACGGAGAAGCTGAAGATTGGGGAGATCCAGACAGCAGTGCAGTACCCGAGGAGCTGTCATCTCACCCACGCTCTTCAACGTCGCCATGATCAGCCTCACAAAAAAAACTGCAGGACGTAGAAGGCCTTCCGTCACTCCTTCTACGCAGACGATATAACACTCTAGACCACAACAGGGTCCCTCATTGAAATGAAGAACGGCTGCAAACTGCAGCTCACCTCAACGGGGACTAGAATACTCGCCCGAGAAATCCGAACTCATACGTGTCTGGCGAGGTCGGGATAACCACAGGGTCCCCACAGACCCAACACGAAACCTCTAGGTACACCTCAACGAGGACCTCATACCAGAGAAGCCATTGCTCAGGGTTCTGAGCATGTGGCTGCAGTCTAATCAGCGGGCCACCCACACCCTTTCGTTCCTCAAAACCAGTGTCAAGGCGATCACGCATTATATCCCGCGTAACATCCAAGAATAGAGGCATGAAGGAGGGGAACACTCTCCGACTGGTCAGAAGCCTGGTGGTGAGCAGAATCACATACAGCCTGCCCTACTACCATCTCACACAATGCGAGACGAAACAGGCCGACAAGCTCTTGAGGATGGCTTTCAAGACCGCTCTCCGCCTGCCGATCAGTACATCGACTGAGAAATTATTGGCGCTGGGGTTACACAACACCCTCAGCGAACTCACAGAAGCCCTTCACGACTCACAACAACAGAGACTTGCGCGGACTCACACGGGCCTGCAGGCCCTACAAACTTTGGGTTTCAAATACACTCTAACACTACGAACCCAAGAAACCGGCCCGATACCTCGTCACGTCCAGGACAGGTATCACATTGCCCCAATACCACGCAACATGGACCCTAACCTACACTCTGGCAGGACTAGAGCGAGGGCCGAGTACATAGAGAAAACATTCAGGTTCTATACCACGGCCCGTTTTACGAACGCCGCCATGTACGGGACGAAGAATAGGGGCGCAGTGGCAGAGGTTCTGTGACCACCGGGGCCACGTTACCTCCGGAGCATCGATCCGCCACTGCACGATCACGGAAACCGATGAGCTGGCCATCGCCTTAGCCAACCGCGAAGGCCAACACTCAAACAAACCACTGACGATCCTCACGTATTCCCAGCAGGCCTGCCGCAACTTTCTACGGAGAAGAATCGGAAGACTTGCTGCACAAGTCCTAGCTCAACTACCCACGTAGGACACTGAGGACATTACCGCCCAAACCATCATCTGGATACCGGGCTACGCTGGCATCACGGGTAACCTGTATGCTGACAGAGCAACTCGAGGATTTGTACATAACCGAGCACTCATCACGCCGACTGCATATTACCCTACCCAGTTGAACCCGAATATTCAGCCATTCTTAACTACCACAGATGGAGTCGCTTGCGATATTCGCTACCCCATCAAAAGACAGAGTAAGCCGCTGCCTGGAGTAGGCTCCAGACAGGCACCTACACGAACCTACAAAAATTACATCGCGTACACCCCACAGCTTACAGGGACGAATGCCCGTGGTGCGGGGCCACACCAACCCTATACCACATTACGTGGGAGTTAACGTTACACGACATAGAACACCACGACACGAACACCACAATGGGAGGCACTGCTGTCCAGCTCGGACCTCGACGACCAGCTCAAGCTGATCCAGAGAGCGGAGAAGATGGCAAGAGCCAGCGGAGCCCTGGACTAGGGGCCTCTGATTGGGCTGAAGAGGGGCTTGAGCCCTCCTCCCCCTATGTCCTCGGGAACGGGAGGGTATTTTCATATGTTAGTTCTGGAAAAATAGGGAGCTAAAGCAGTTTGATTATTCTGGCGAGTTTGTCTCATCGATTTATGTAATTTGAGGGGTCGAGTGCGAGCTTGTTACTAAGTATTTTGGAAAGGAATTCCAGGCTTTTTTTTTCCTACTCAATTCAAGCAGCGGAATGTCATTATATGCCCAGTGCTTAAAGTAAATGGGGGGCGCAGGGGGGAGGGGGGGGCATCCTCTCTTCCATTTTTTAAGGAGGGGCTTGGCCCTCCCTTGGCAGGTCAACTGTAGCACTGCGACATCCGTTCGACAAGCACTGGAGAGTATTTTATTACCAGAAGTGTTTTGTGCTGGGCGATTCTAATTCAACAATTCTGCGATTAATAATTTAGTCATGATTAATCGGTTGATGTGGCATGAGCAAAGACAGGAAAACAGATATTCTTGTACTACTGCATGCATTACCCCGAGGAACTGCACACGACAGTCACAACCCTTGTTCGACTAAGATTCTTGGCAGAGCATACTGTTCTATGAGCCACCTGAGCGTGAAGCTCAAGTGAATTAGAGGAGGTTCGCCTTGGTTCTTTAGGTTACCATTTAATTTTCAGTCGTTTAGTTGTGCATTATGAGTGCTGTGTTATGCCAAACATGCATGCATTTTGTCCACTTTTGTAGGTAAGTAGGTGTGAAACCATAAAATATACTGTTCTGGTGCCTGAGGTTGTGAATGAAGCAAGGCAACTAATATGCTGTGTTGCAGCTATACTTATTTGCGCTGATTTTTGGAAACACATTTCCAAAATTCCCATTTCTTTAAAGTGCTTGATTGTGAATTGGCACTAAATGCAACTTTTCCTTAGTACTTCTATTCTTTGACCTGTTGCACTGTCGGATCGGAGCCTGTGTGTGATTAAGCTCTTCACTGATATATATATATATATATATATATATATATATATGGTTGCGGCCCTATGACCCCCCTCCACCCCCCTCTACTGGGCGGAGACTTTAAGCCCTGTATATGCCAATAGTTGAGCTGGAGAATCGAAGGTCGAACATTTCGTGCGCGCAAACAGGACCGCCTGCCTTTGGATTCGTTCAAGGCTGTTGATATTGCACTGAGTGCAGGGCCCCCAGGCAATGCAGGCGTACTCGAGCTTCGGTCCAAATATAGGCAATATTAATCTAGGAGTTAAACATGGAGTTTAACGTGGAGCTTTTTTAAGTTTGTATTTTAGAAAAGTACAGTTTGCCAGACACGGAGGCACATATGTTGTTAACATGAGGTTCCAGGATAGGATGCTTGACAGGGTGACACCTAATTATTTGTAGTTAGTAACTTCCTTATGTGGAGAATAGAAGCTTTATTGCAATGGAAAAGATCTTAAGGAGGCGTGGCCAGATCCAAACATATGCTGTTAACATGAGGTTCCAGGACAGGATGCTTGACAGGGTGACACCTAAGTATTTGTAGTTAGTAACTTCCTTATGTGGAGAATGGAAGCTTTATTGCAATGGAAAAGATTTTAAGGAGGCGTGGTCAGATCCAAACATATGTTGCTAACATGAGGTTCCAGGACAGGATGCTTGACAGGGTGACACCTAAGTATTTGTAGTTAGTAACTTCCTTATGTGGAGAATAGAAGCTTTATTGCAATGTAAAGATTTTAAGGAGGCGTGGTCAGATCCAAACATATGTTGTTAACATGAGGTTCCAGGACAGGATGCTTGACAGGGTGACACCTAAGTATTTGTCGTTAGTAACTTCCTTAAGTGGAGAATAGAAATTTTACTGCAATGGAAAAGATTTTAAGGAGGCGTGGTCAGATCCAAACATATGTTGTTAACATGAGGTTCCAGGACAGGATGCTTCACAGGGTGACACCTAAGTATTTGTAATTAGTAACTTCCTTATGTGGAGAATAGAAGCTTTATTGCAATGGAAAAGATTTTAAGGAGGCGTGGTCTGATCCAAACATGCTGTTAACATGAGGTTCCAGGATAGGATGCTTGACAGGGTGACACCTAAGTATTTGTAGTTAGTAACTTCCTTATGTGGAGAATAGAAGCTTTATTGCAATGGAAAAGATTTTAAGGAGGCGTGGTCAGATCCAAACATGCTGTTAACATGAGGTTCCAGGATAGGATGCTTGACAGGGTGACACCTAAGTATTTGTAATTAGTAACTTCCTTATGTGGAGAATAGAAGCTTTATTGCAATGGAAAAGATTTTAAGGAGGCGTGGTCAGATCCAAACATGCTGTTAACATGAGGTTCCAGGATAGGATGCTTGACAGGGTGACACCTAAGTATTTGTAGTTAGTAACTTCCTTATGTGGAGAATAGAAGCTTTATTGCAATGGAAAAGATTTTAAGGAGGCGTGGTCAGATCCAAACATGCTGTTAACATGAGGTTCCAGGATAGGATGCTTGACAGGGTGACACCTAAGTATTTGTAATTAGTAACTTCCTTATGTGGAGAATAGAAGCTTTATTGCAATGGAAAAGATTTTAAGGAGGCGTGGTCAGATCCAAACATGCTGTTAACATGAGGTTCCAGGATAGGATTCTTGACAGGGTGACACCTAAGTATTTGTAATTAGTAACTTCCTTATGTGGAGAATAGAAGCTTTATTGCAATGGAAAAGATTTTAAGGAGGCGTGGTCAGATCCAAACATGCTGTTAACATGAGGTTCCAGGATAGGATTCTTGACAGGGTGACACCTAAGTATTTGTAATTAGTAACTTCCTTATGTGGAGAATAGAAGCTTTATTGCAATGGAAAAGATTTTAAGGAGGCGTGGTCAGATCCAAACATGCTGTTAACATGAGGTTCCAGGATAGGATTCTTGACAGGGTGACACCTAAGTATTTGTAATTAGTAACTTCCTTATGTGGAGAATAGAAGCTTTATTGCAATGGAAAAGATTTTAAGGAGGCGTGGTCAGATCCAAACATGCTGTTAACATGAGGTTCCAGGATAGGATTCTTGACAGGGTGACACCTAAGTATTTGTAATTAGTAACTTCCTTATGTGGAGAATAGAAGCTTTATTGCAATGGAAAAGATTTTAAGGAGGCGTGGTCAGATCCAAACATGCTGTTAACATGAGGTTCCAGGATAGGATGCTTGACAGGGTGACACCTAAGTATTTGTAATTAGTAACTTCCTTATGTGGAGAATAGAAGCTTTATTGCAATGGAAAAGATTTTAAGGAGGCGTGGTCAGATCCAAACATGCTGTTAACATGAGGTTCCAGGATAGGATGCTTGACAGGGTGACACCTAAGTATTTGTAATTAGTAACTTCCTTATGTGGAGAATAGAAGCTTTATTGCAATGGAAAAGATTTTAAGGAGGCGTGGTCAGATCCAAACATGCTGTTAACATGAGGTTCCAGGATAGGATGCTTGACAGGGTGACACCTAAGTATTTGTAATTAGTAACTTCCTTATGTGGAGAATAGAAGCTTTATTGCAATGGAAAAGATTTTAAGGAGGCGTGGTCAGATCCAAACATGCTGTTAACATGAGGTTCCAGGATAGGATTCTTGATAGGGTGACACCTAAGTATTTGTAATTAGTAACTTCCTTATGTGGCAGAATAGAAGCTTTATTGCAATGGAAAAGATTTTAAGGAGGCGTGGTCAGATCCAAACATGCTGTTAACATGAGGTTCCAGGATAGGATGCTTGACAGGGTGACACCTAAGTATTTGTAATTAGTAACTTCCTTATGTGGAGAATAGAAGCTTTATTGCAATGGAAAAGATTTTAAGGAGGCGTGGTCAGATCCAAACATGCTGTTAACATGAGGTTCCAGGATAGGATGCTTGACAGGGTGACACCTAAGTATTTGTAATTAGTAACTTCCTTATGTGGAGAATAGAAGCTTTATTGCAATGGAAAAGATTTTAAGGAGGCGTGGTCAGATCCAAACATGCTGTTAACATGAGGTTCCAGGATAGGATGCTTGACAGGGTGACACCTAAGTATTTGTAATTAGTAACTTCCTTATGTGGAGAATAGAAGCTTTATTGCAATGGAAAAGATTTTAAGGAGGCGTGGTCAGATCCAAACATGCTGTTAACATGAGGTTCCAGGATAGGATGCTTGACAGGGTGACACCTAAGTATTTGTAGTTAGTAACTTCCTTATGTGTAGAATAGAAGCTTTATTGCAATGGAAAAGATTCTAAGGAGGCGTGGTCAGATCCAAACATGCTGTTAACATGAGGTTCCAGGATAGGATGCTTGACAGGGTGACACCTAAGTATTTGTAATTAGTAACTTCCTTATGTGGAGAATAGAAGCTTTATTGCAATGGAAAAGATTTTAAGGAGGCGTGGTCAGATCCAAACATGCTGTTAACATGAGGTTCCAGGATAGCATGCATGACAGGGTGACACCTAAGTATTTGTAGTTAGTAACTTCCTTATGTGGAGAATAGAAGCTTTATTGCAATGGAAAAGATTTTAAGGAGGCGTGGTCAGATCCAAACATGCTGTTAACATGAGGTTCCAGGATAGGATGCTTGACAGGGTGACACCTAAGTGTTTGTAATTAGTAACTTCCTTATGTGGAGAATAGAAGCTTTATTGCAATGGAAAAGATTTTAAGGAGGCGTGGTCAGATCCAAACATATGTTGTTAACATGAGGTTCCAGGATGGGATTCTTGACAGGGTGACACCTAAGTATTTGTAATTAGTAACTTCCTTATGTGGAGAATAGAAGCTTTATTGCAATGGAAAAGATTTTAAGGAGGCGTGGTCAGATCCAAACATGCTGTTAACATGAGGTTCCAGGATAGGATTCTTGACAGGGTGACACCTAAGTATTTGTAATTAGTAACTTCCTTATGTGGAGAATAGAAGCTTTATTGCAATGGAAAAGATTTTAAGGAGGCGTGGTCAGATCCAAACATGCTGTTAACATGAGGTTCCAGGATAGCATGCATGACAGGGTGACACCTAAGTATTTGTAGTTAGTAACTTCCTTAAGTAGAGAAGATCCAAACAGGTAAGACAGCGGCGTTTTGTTACGAGATATTGGAAGGGAAAATATCAGTTTCGCCGTTAGGGCGAAGCAATGAATGCGATAGCAGTATGTTGGAATATTACACGAAGTGTAATACTCGTAGCTGTAGTGGCAGTGTGAATTGAAGTAAACATAAGCTAAGCAAAAACAAGCTGTGGTGCTAGGGGTCCTCTGTTTGAATTCTCTCATCGGACAAGTCCATTTACGTTCATTAATTAAAGCCAACGTCTTTCTTAGCGACATTACCACCACTTTTTCGTATCGGGTATGCTACAAACCTCTTTCTCAATTGGGCCGATCCCGGAAGTAGCGCACAGCCGCGCCAATAAATTTACATCATTTTCAGGTTTGAGCTCTGTTATTATTTCGCACTTTTAATATTTAAGTCTGAGAAGAATGAAGATAAAAGGCACGCACTGTCGGTGTTTTTGTTTTATGACATTTGTTTGTAGGCTGCCATTCTCAAAATACCGAGGAATAATTTTGTCACAAATGTAACACCTGGTATGATCAACATTAGTGGTACAATGTTGTGGCAATATAACCCGCATATACCGCATGTCGTATTGCATGACAATGCGTTTAGCATACATCTACATAAATATATACGGAACCTCAAGGCAACGCGTCGACGACGATGGCAAAAATTCCCTTGGAGTGTCCGTACAATTGCTATCGCAATAAAATGGGCAGCGCATGGGCTGTCCTCCAATAGCTCGGTAATTTTCAACTCTAAAAGGAAGCTCAAAATATTATAACTATAGGTATTCTGCGAGAGACTCGGCATGTTTCCGAAGAAAAACGTAGTATAGTAGTATATGCTAGTATAGTGTAGTAGCATAAAAGTGTAGAAAAACGCAGTGATATCCTATAGTGGTTGAGCATCCGCCTCGTATGCTGGAGGTACTGGGTTCAAATAACGGCGCTGCCGGAGAGCTACCAGTTTTTCGACTGGACAGATATGTCTCCCGGCCTGGTGCTTAGCTACTTGTGGGGGTTCGCATCTCGAAAGGGGGCCCTGTAGGGATTCTGTACGATGTATACGTGGTGGCTGTGCGCTCTTTGTTCAATTACAGACAGCCTTGTTGAAGAGCATCTGCCGCTGCTGTGGGAGACCAAATAGAGGTGCCATCGGGTTCCTATACCGTTAAATTGGTACAAGCGCTCCCGACCATTATGGGACCTCAACGCTTGCAAAAGGGTGTTTGTCTCTAACCCGAAGGGGTCCCTACCTAAAAGGTGCATCGGGACGCCACATGGGAAATGGCCGCCGTGGGAGATGCTGAAATCTACTGCGCTGTATTCCCCTGTATACACCCTGCCCTGTATGCCTATAAATGCCCACACTGCATGGTATAGGCTTGCGCAAGCACACCACAGCTAACACCCATAACACACCCCACCACACAGAGCAATGGAAGGCAGCGCTGTCAAGCTCCGACTCGACGGACCAGCTCAACCTGGTCAACCGAGCGAGAAGGGCAGCTAAGGCCGCTGAACTCCTCGACTGAGGGGACCACCTACTGCAGAGCGGAGGAGCTACCTACGCTCGTGTCCTCTTTTGCATAAAGTTTATTCTCTCTCTCCTGTTGTGTCGCAAGGTTGTGGTCGCGAGGGCTCTCACGGTATTTCTAGCGCGCAGGCTTCTCGATCCCCTAAGCGTATCCCCCAGGAAGAAAGCCGAGCGCCAAGCCGGTGGAACCCTTGTGCCCAATTTACTATTCACCCTTTTCGCGGCGATCCCGTGCGCGCTGCCATGTTTGATCACGTGGTGACGCGTCCATTGCTTGCCTCAACTGCCTCCGTTGCCTCCTTGTTTACAATGGAAGTGTATGACGACGGCGCGGCTTAGAAAACCTCTGTTTATGGAGATACCGTAGACGGTGACTAGGTGAACGACACAAAGCTTAGATCACAGCTTCAGAGAATATGCAAAAGCGCTTTCGGAGCTGATTAAGCTATGTCCAAACGGCGCAAGCAGTGTACACGGTGCTTGTTCTAAAAACGGGGCTAAATATCTATTCCAAGCTTTCGGATTATGAATTAAGTCAGGAGTAGTGTGTTTTGTTCTTTGTTCTTTATTCGGCAAATATTTTGAAGCAGTGGCTTGTCAGTTTCTGACTCATGTGAAGTTAATGGTGCGCCCACTATCTGATTATTTTATGCCTAATTGCTCGCGGGTGTGCTCAGTTCCGATAGATTTGTTCTTGCTGCGCAGAAGACTTGAAAGGTAGCTGTCTTGTACATTGTAATACCTTGTAGCAAATATATATTACAGCTAGTAACTCGCTTACTCTTGTGGACCGTCACGAAACATTCAGCTTCGACCATTCGTGCGCCATAGGTATAATCCCGTCATTTATTGTGCGTATACAGTGCGCATATATTCAAGTGTGCGCCCATTCACTTATTCTTGATACGTCGGCGATAGAGTGGACTTAAGTTTTCCTGCCATTTTGTACAGATAACCTGTGCGAAACTTCCTATGACAGGAAGCGTCGCTAACCCCTTTGTCATTATTTAACTAGTGGTACTCACTCTTGCCGACGTTCCGACGATGAAGCCCTTTCTTCGAAGTTTAGCGATACAAAGCTGGCGGATGAGAAAATTTCTGTATCCTCGAGGAAAGCCGTACATCACGAAGTGCCGGTAACACGTTCGGACAGTTGCAGCAGCGGTCCGCGAACTTGGCCACACAGATTCATTCTATTCCTTAACATGCCAGTCACTATTTTCGCAGTGAACTACTGCACACCTCTTCAATCTAGCATGATTGCAGCACAGTGTGTTAGCGAAAACTCCGTTGCATTTCCAACAGCTGATCGCACAGAAGCAAGGTAGAAGCGGTAGTGGTTTCGTATTCGTGCGCGGTCGCTGAGGAGAGGCATGGCGCGCCGCCGTGAGCGCCATCTCGTTTCTCTAAAGCAAACTGCTCCGCGAAAAGGGTCAATACTGTAGTCGTATAAACTATACTACTATACTATACTATACTTATAGCATTTGAATAAACCTTTCAGCACTGACTCGATGCATAATGCTGTAGAGTAGTTAGCTGGGCAAGTTGATGCATCGATACATGAAAGTGAACAACGCAAGGGACAGTGGAAGGATACTCTAAGAGCTGGTCTTTCTTGTCGTTTGCGCTGTTCACTTCCATGAATCGATGCTTAATTGAGCTGGTATATGTCTTTTACTTCGTTCATAATCGTATAGAAGCTCTTCCGCGTCTTTCCCCCGACGCAATTCCCCAACCAATCATTCCTAAATCTCGGTCATGCCACAGGCACGTGCACCACTGGGTCGTCATGTTCAGCTTCGGCTGGGTCGCCGTGCTGGAGACAGGCGCCTTCACACTGCTGACGTCTGGCGCTCAGCTTCAGCTGCCCCGCTGTGATTACAGCGTCGACCGCTGGCTCCTCGTGGCGCTGGGGGCGCTCAGCTTCGGTGGCCAGGCGCTGGTGACGCTCGCCCTGAAGTCGGAGCAGGCCGGGCCCGTGTCCCTGATCCGATCGGCGACCAACATCGTCCTGGTGTTCGCCTGGCAGGTGGCCTTCTTCGGCGAGCTGCCCGACCGCTACACCGTGTCTGGCGCCGTGCTCGTCACCGGCAGCGTGCTGCTCACGGGCCTACGCAAGTGGGCGCTGGCGTTTCCCGAAAGTTCGGTCACGCGATCCAGGCTCGCGTGGTTCGTCGGCTGAAAATGAGGGATACGCGAATAATCGAAATTTATATAATCAAGATATGCTAGGAGGGAGATGGAGGGGGCCGGTTAGTGCGCATCTCATCTTCCACTCCAGCTGCGGCGCCTGAGCGCGGCCGCGCGCGCCCTTATCTTTGAGGTAACTTGCGCTGGGTTCGAAGGCTAGGCGACCTGGGATAGCTGATGGCTTCGCATACGCTGTGTTCTCGCGCGCCTAGTTCGCGTTGGAGAGAACGAGGCAGCACAAGGGGAATTCGCATGCAGCTGCTGCCGCTCTTCGTCACGCCAGCGTTCTGACAGCGAGTGTCCGCGGTCATCGAGTGAGATGTGTTCGTGTTTGCCTGTGCGCGCGTGACAACGGGTTCGTTAATTTTAGTTAGTAGGCGAATGTTTATTACAGCACTTTGCGCAGCTGATAAGCTATTAATCTTACTTCGTGTAGCTGTTTAATAATTTGCTGTCACAATCAATGTTTGCCTTTCGCTCGAAACTGCAACTTCTTTACCAGGCGGACTTCAGGCAACCTTTATATTTCGCTCTGTTTAGAAACGAGATCATATTCGGCATTCAATCCTTTTCTCGAAGTACGTTTTCCTCGAATATTTGTATTCGATTCGATTAGCAAATTTGACCT